>NW_027266308.1:70590731-70618231 GCF_022045235.1 Haliotis cracherodii
CACACACACACACACACACACACACACACACACACACACACTGTAACTTGATGCAGAAGATTATAAACAACAGGAACATGACAGACATAACTATGCCAGAGGAACTACCATACGGCAGAGACACACACACACACACACACACACACACTCACACACTGTAACTTGATGCAGAAGGAAATTATAAACAACAGGAACATGACGGACAGAACTATGCCAGAGGAACTACCGTACGGGACACACACACACACACACACACACACACACACACACACACACACACACACACACACACACACACACACACACACACACACACACACACACACACACTGCAACTTGATGCAAAAGGCAACTAAGCAATAACACTGTCAAATCGAGAAACCTTGATTCAGTATTAAGAGATGAAGAAAGTGTGGTTAATAGAAAGATACTGTTTCAGTATCCAATGTATCAATGTATACACCTGGAACTTAATTAAGCGCTACCCATATTTATATCAATGAGTCAACCTTGTTGCAACCTACCGAAACATGTCTTTTACATACGTGTATCTAGTGTTGTTCCCTGCTGAAAAGGGACACTACTCACAGAGAAAACAAGAGTTTGAAGCATACTGATGAATTTCATTTTCAAATGGTGACATTTTAGAAAAATACGTCATTTGCACCAAAAACAAAGTGAAAATAACTTTTGTCACACAGCGGTTACTGAAATGGTTGCATCATATTTGAATCAATGCAATCATGGAACAATGTCTAAAGAAGCCCAAAACACATTATATTTCAATATTTGGTGATTCCTCCTTGTGCACGAGTGACGTCAGCCAAACGCTTCCTCATTCCCTGAATCAAACGTTGAACTTGACGTTGAGGTATTCTAGCCCACTCCTCATGCAAAGCAGCATCGAGTTCACGTAAATTTTGGACAGGTGGGTCTCTTTCTCGAACTTGACGGCCTAAAATGTCCCAAAGATGCTCTATGGCATCAGGACTTCGTGCTGGCCAAGGAAATGTCTCATTTCGCATTCTGACGTAAACATTCGCGGACAGCACGTGATCTGTGAGGTCGGGCGTTGTCATCCATGAATATCGGTCTTGTGGCCAATGGATGGTTATCAAAATGGGGAACAACTGCCGTCTCCAAGATGTCATGCTGATATCGAGGTCCGTTAAGAGTGCCATGCACACTGATCAAGTCCAGTTAACATGAGAAAGATACACAACCCCACACCATTACGGACCCACCACCCGTTTGGCCATGGCTGTATTCGGCAGCATCCAGACACGTGTACACACGTCAACCATATGCAAAAGGAACCGGCTTTCATCAGAAAAATGAACTCTCCTCCATGATCGAATGTTCCAGTTCTGACGTTGAGTTGACCACGCCAAACGAGCTCGTCTGTGTTCCTGTGTTAACAGTGGACGTTTGATTGGTCTTCTGGCTCTATACCCCGCTGCCTTTAAACGATTTCGGACGGTTCTGGTTGAAATTGCTCGGCCACCTAGCCACTGTGATCTTAAAACTGTAGCGTTGTCAAACGGACGTCGCCTAACAAGCCGTAATAACACTGCATCATACCGCCTGGATGTCTTTCGAGGCTGACCTGGCCGTGGTCTATCCTTAACTTCATTTGTTGCACGGTATTTTTGTACTAATCTTTCAATTACGGAATGGTGACGTCCAAGTTGCCGTCCAATTTACCTAAAAGACAATCCGCATTATTCATTCCAATAACCTGCCATCTTAATGCTTCTGACAGTCTACGACGTTGCATGATGGTGTTTTACAACGATCAGACAGTCTTTGTCAAGAAATGTGTCCCTTTCAAGGTGTGCAAAGGTAAAAACCCACACTTGATTTCAGAAAATTCAAGGGTATTGTGCTTCACGTGCAGTGCATGCAACAGCAATCGCGTTGATCGTGGCATTGTCAGTGTGATGGTGTGGGGGAAAGGTCGATATTGTCCCTTGAATAATGGCTGTTTGCTTATTTTCGGTATTCATAATTCTGTGTCATATTTAGTTCGGTGGCGCTTAATTAAGTTCCAGGTGTTAAACATTATAAAGAATAGTTGATACTTTTGCTCCTTCAACGCTTTGTAATTATCTAAGGAAATAAGATAGCAACACTCGTCTTTGAATTTATTATATATCATTAATGTATCACTGCTATATTTTTCATTGTTATGTCACTGAATAATAACTAGATACATTATAGAAAAATTTCGAATAATAGACTGAAATATAACAATTTTCATCGAAGGTTGTTATGGAATTAAACTGAATCAGGCAAGAAGTGGGCATCCCCACGACCACCAAAAATGCCCCCACCTGACTGATCTGTTTCTTTATTAAGACAAGAGAATTTTGACAAGTCGTGTAACTGGAACTTCAGGTTATCCATGATTTGATAAAAAACAGGCAAATAGCCAACTCCCTTACACCGATTTACCCACCTGAGCTGCAAATATATTTCCCATCTTGTGAGGCACAGACGAACTTGCTTTCATTTCGAAGATATCAATAAAGCGACAAAACCCTTTCCATACCCAAAAGAAATCTCTGCAAAGACCAGAGTCGACTGTACAATTCCGACATGAGCATGAGATTATGAATCACTATCAAATAGTAATGATACCAGAAGCATCAAATGGCACTTGCTCAAAGGTTGTTGCCAGAGGGTTACAACGGGGTTACAACATACAAGGCATTTAGTAGAGGTTCCAAAGTAACAATGGAAGACACTTTTTTGCAAACACCTGGTATCATCACTATTAGATAGTGAGATATATATATATATATATATATATATATATATAAACATGCTCATGATATGGTCGGAGTCATACAATCGACACTGTTTTTGAAAGGCATGAGTGAGTGAGTGAGTGAGTATGTTTTTTACACCGCTTTTAGAGATTTTACAGCAATATCACGGCAGGGGATACCAGAAATGGACTTCACATTGAATGACGCCGGGTCCTCAGAGTGACAAGCCAATGCTTTAACCACTAGGCTACCCGACTGAACCTGGTTGGGCATGATATCATCCCCAATTTCACGAATTCCTTCGGGCATAAATGGTTCCTGAAAGTTTTATATTTATACTCATATCTCATATATACAGATAACTCTCTGACTCGGACAATAATACCCGAATTTTCTTTTTGAACAAAGGTGGCTTCGAATCCCGGTTCGCCCCTATTATATTTCTAGGTTTATCAGCACCATACCCGTGCTCGAGGGTTTCAAGTGGTAAACGTCAGAGACCTGCATCACTTCGGGCTTTCCTCCCACATTAAGCTGACACGCCGCGATATAACTGGAGTACTGTTAAAAGCAGCGTTATACGCAACTCACTCACTCTTTTTGAACAAAGGTCACAGTATCCATGGCTCAACGGACGTAACAGAGACGAGATACACAGCAGCGGAGTTCATTCTAGAACCCAACACTGTCTACTTCTCCAATGTGGTGGTCTACAACAAGGCGGGGTTAGTTTCCTGGTCCCATTCAGATGGGGTACAGCCTGATGTAAAACCTCCAGTATCTGGACATGTTCAAGATGGCGACGGTAAGCCAATACATGGAGGGTGAGTAAACGCATAAATGTACATGATGCCGACGTTAGGGGAGGGGAGTAAGCCAACACAAGGTCGGAGGGGGAGTGGATGCATAAATGTACAGGATTAGAAGGTTGGGACGGGGGTGGAATTTACTGTTGGGGTGGGTGGGTGAAAACAGTGGCGCCCTACACGGAAATACAGTTATACAATACGAGGTGTGTGTGGGGGGCTGGGGGGAGGGGGGGGGGGGGGGGGGGTTTGGGGGGGCATGCTTTAGGGGGATGGTCAATGAACAAATGGGTGGTTGAGCACATGTATTAAATCAATAAGATGTTCACTTTCTTCAGGTTTTTTTTCAACATTCTCAAGGGCTCCACGACATTGACTTCCAGTCCTCCACAAAAGATATCTCTTCCTTCTGGTTTGGCTTCTCCGACGCAGATTCAACAATCATCAAGTATTTCTGGTGTGTTGGTGCAACCAATGACACATCCGACTGCAGCTTCGTGGGCTGGCGGGATGTGGGGCTCCATACATCAGCCAGAACAAGCCTAGATTCACCACTTGCTGATGGTATGTAACTAATGATAAAAGTCGGTCTCCTCTATGTTATATTAATAACATTACAAAAGAAAACTTTAAATCCATGTATGTTAACAATTGAAAACAGATTCGAAAAGAAACCCTGATGGTCAAAAGAAATTTCTCACTGAAAAATTGTGTTTCAGTTAAAATCATAATGAATCTCCCAAACGCAACCAGGCTGAAAACATTCGTCTCAATATGACATGGGTGTATGATGCGACTTCAACGTGCAGTTCCGAGAAAATGGCAAAAAAGATTTACTTGACATTTTGCAATCTCAGGAAAGAACCATGTTCAATTTCATTCAAATCATTTGATATTTCAACTTTGATCACTACCCCACATGAAACAACTTTGTAACAAAACGTGGTGACCATAGATAAAGTTACATATGTATTTTCACAGGTTCAGGACATCTTGTAAAAAATGACAGCAAATGTCATCTGAAGTTAACTAAGAAAACAGTGTGCGAAATACTTGACTCCCTCACTGATAACGTCTATGTAGAATTTTGGGGTAAGACTTTTCGGGTAGAAGTAGTTGTTTGATCAAGGTTATAACATGCAAGGCCTCAATAAAGCTGAGATATGGTAGACATTTCCAAATATGACACATCTGTGACGAACATGATGCAATTACCAATTACCAATTGTGACATGTACCATATGTTCCCATGTTAGTAAACTATAGACTTGCCTCTGCATGTGTTTGGTGACGCGTTCCACCGATTGGGGAGGATACACTCACCTTATCACAACACTTCCTGTCGAGGAATTCTACTGGCCCCGAGACATATACTTCGGAGACGGCAATGAAAGAAAAGTGTATAACGTTGGCAGCGACGTACTGGGCGCGACTACTTTTTACGGACCAAAGTCGCTTTGCTCCTCATTGGGTTGATAGAATAGTATGTGTGAAAAGACGTAGATGGGAACGCCTGACACCTGGATGCATCAAATATGTACATTCATATGAAGACGATGATGGATTTGGGACGCATGTGCGGTGATCAGAAAATGCGCCTTGTGAACATTAATAGCAACAAGAACGCTCAAGGCTATAGAGATAAAGTTGTCCAGCTTCATTACCATTTTATGTTGACAGCCCTAGGAATCAATTGTGCAGCACGAATATGCAAGATAACGAATTGTGCAGGACTACCTAAACAACAAAGGATATCAGTCCAATAAAACTCTTTGTAGATCATTTGGACAGGTGTATAAGAGACCAGACACCACGCAAACAAAGTCCGTGAGAACTCTCCTCTGCAGAACGGTGGTGAATACCGGGTGACATCATACTTGCTGATGATGACCTTATTGACCTTATTGATTACAGTCATTTTGACAACGCTATTCGTCTTGGTTTTACTGTTACTTACATTCAACTCAGTGAGAAGTTTTTTTATGGCCATCAGATTATGTTCATGATAACGCCATGTGTTTTTACATGTAGTTTTATGCTTTTAACTTTGCTAATCGTAATGTATATGGTATTTCATAAACGATAAACATGTATATTAACTCACCTCAGACATATCCATCTGGACCAAGGTGTATGCTGTCGATGTTGTTGGTCACACATCAAGAGTGGTTGTATCTGATGGTGTAGTAGTTGATACGTCCCCACCCACAGTTATGGACGTTGCATATCTTGGGGACAACATGGTTTTAAACCCGTCCTTTGAAGAAGTCATTGGAACTAATTTGTCTGATACTGTTTGTTCTCCTGTACTGGTATTGTGGAAGGCCGGGCCAAACTCCTGTATACGAACACTGACACCAGACGCCCCTAATGCCAAACACGGGAGAACGTTTGTTGCTGTAAGTGGTAGAATACAGCAGAATATTACTGGGCTTGCAGTTGGGAGAAAATACAAAGTAACTGTTCATGTTGGATATCCCGAGACTCTGACTGCTGACCACAAGGCTGTGGAAGGAAGTGTTACTATAGGTCGGGAAGTGTTCACGTTCAGCTTGGATCCACGTCTATGTAAAGATGTTTGTAAGAAGGAGAAGCAGTCAATGATATTATGGTACACCTACACATATCACATGACAGCTGACACCAAGGCCACGGGTCTCTGTATAGAAACAGTGTCCCGAAATATTGAAATTGTGTTGGATCATGTGACAGTTCAAGAGATTGAATATTCTGGAAACATGACCATGTTGGAGAAGGACAGCCATTTGGTGACTAAATCAGTGTTTTTATCCCATTGGTCGTCTGTACATGCTTCATGGCATTTTGAAGATCCATCGTCTCCGATCACAGAATATACATGGGCAGTAGGTAAGTCTAAGTCTCTACTCAATTCTATGTGTTTTGAGCACAATACATTTTGAAGAACAAGACGTGAGATGTATGTTTTACTCGGAATAACAGATTTGTGGTTTTAAGCTTGATGAAATCTTTATGCTTGATACTGGAATCAGGTGATAACTTCATTCAACTTGTTATTTATAGTAACATCGCGACTCTGGATGCTCTGGTTTATCGAGCACTCGATGGTCTGGTTTGTTTACAAGGTGACGTCGCATTGCTTGAGTAACGCTGTACTGCGTTAGGCAAATTGCATGAATGGCGGATGCTAGCGGTAGGGCAGACATGCTCATTCATTTATTTCCACAGCTATTTTGCCCTTTATGTTAAGTGGAAATGTTTCGACCAGGCTGGTTATGATCTTGCATTAAGGCTTTGTATTATATTTAGGTACAACCTCTGGTGGAACTCAAGTGCAGGGCTTTAAGAGTGTCGGCAGAAATGCACACGGAACTCTTTCTGGTCTGAGGCTGTCTCACAAACAGAAACTGTTCCTGACAATCACAGCCAGGAATGCTGCTGGTCTCACCACTGTCTCCCACCCTGACCCCATCACTGCCGACATGACTCCTCCGACGTTTGCACACATCAATGATGGAGAAGGTGTGTATGTTACTGGGTTTGGACTGGCGTTTGTGTTTGGGCTGGCATTTGGGCTGGGGTTTGGGTTTGGGCTGGGATTTTTCTTGGACTGGCGTTTGGACTTGGGTTTTGACTTCGGTTTGGGTTTGGGTTTGGGTTTGGGCTGGGATTTGGATTTGGGCTAGGATTTGGGTTTGAGCTAGGGTTTGTGTTAGGACTGGGGTTTTGGCTGGGGTTTGGGTTTAGGCTGGGATTTGGGATTGGGCTGGGGTTTGGGTTAGGGCTGGGGTTTTGGTGTGGGCTTGGATTTGGGTTTGGGTTTGGGTTTAGGCTGGGGTTTGGGTTAGGGCTGGGGTTTTGGTGTGGGTTTGCATTTGGGTTTGGGTTTGGGTTTGGACTGTGGTTTGGGCTGGGATTTGGGATTGGGCTTGGGTTTGGGTTTGGGCTGGGATTTGTATTTGGGCTGGGATTTGAGTTTGAGCTAGGATTTTTGGCTAGGACTGGGGTTTTGGCTGGGGTTTGGCTTTAGGCTGGGATTTGGGATTGGGCTGGGGTTTGGGTTAGGGCTTGGGTTTTGGGATTGGGCTGGGGTTTGGGTTTGGGCTTGGGTTTTGGTGTGGGTTTGGATTTGGGTTTAGGCTGGGGTTTGGGATTGGGCTTGGGTTTGGGCTTGGGCTTGGGCTTGGGCTTGGGCTTGGGCTTGGGCTTGGGCTTGGGCTTGGGCTTGGGTTTGGGCTTGGCCTTGGGTTTAGGCTGGGGTTTGGGCTGGGGTTTGGGATATGGCTTGGGCTTGGGCTAGGGCTTGGGCTTGGGTTTGGGTTTGGGTTTGGGCTTGGGCTTGGGCTTGGGCTTGGGCTTGGGCTTGGGTTTGGGTTTGGGTTTTGGTTTTGGTTTGGGCTTGGGTTTGGGTTTGGGCTTGGGCTTGGGTTTGGGTGTGGGTTTTGGTTTTGGTTTTGGTTTGGGCTTGGGTTTGGGTTTGGGTTTGGGTTTGGGTTTTGGTTTTGGTTTGGGCTTGGGTTTGGGTTTGGGCTTGGGCTTGGGCTTGGGTTTGGGTTTGGGTTTTGGTTTTGGTTTGGGCTTGGGTTTGGGTTTGGGCTTGGGCTTGGGTTTGGGTGTGGGTTTTGGTTTTGGTTTTGGTTTGGGCTTGGGTTTGGATTTGGGCTGGGATTTGGTATTGGGCTAGGGTTTGGGTTTGTCCTGGGGTTTTGGTTTGGACTGGGGATTGGGTTTTGGTTTTGGTTTTGGTTTGGGTTTGGGCTTCGGCTGGGGTTTGGATTTGGGCTGGGATTTGGGATTGTGCTGGGGTTTTGGTTTGGGCTGGCGTTTGTACTTGGGTTTGGGTTTGGGCTGGGATTTGGATTTGTCCTGGGGTTTTGGTTTGGGCTTGGATTTGGGTTTGAGCTAGGGTTTGGGTTTGGACTGGGGTTTTGGCTGGGGTTTGGGTTTGGGCTTGGATTTGTGATTGGTCTGGGGTTTGGGTTAGGGCTGGGGTTTGGGCTCGGGCTGGTATTTGGGTTTGAGCTAGGGTTTGGGTTTGGACTGGGGTTTTGGCTGGGGTTTGTGTTTGGGCTTTGATTTGTGATTGGGCTGGGGTTTGGGTTTTGGCTGGTATTTGGGTTTGAGCTAGGGTTTGGGTTTGGACTGGGGTTTTGGCTGGGGTTTGGGTTTGGGCTGGGATTAGTATTTGGGCTGGGATTTGAGTTTGAGCTAGGATTTTTGGCTAGGACTGGGGTTTTGGCTGGGGTTTGGCTTTAGGCTGGGATTTGGGATGGGGCTGGGGTTTGGGTTAGGGCTTGGGTTTTGGTGTAGGTTTGGATTTGGGTTTGGGCTTGGGTTTGGGATTGGGCTTGGGTTTGGGCTTGGGCTTGGGTTTAGGCTGGGGTTTGGGCTTATGTTTGGGATTGGGCTTGGGTTTGGGCTTGAGCTTGGGTTTTGGTTTGGGCTTGGGTTTTGGTTTTGGTTTTGGTTTTGGTTTTGGTTTTGGTTTTGGTTTGGGTTTTGGTTTGGGCTTGGGTTTGGGCTTGGGTTTGGGTTTGGGTTTGGGTTTGGGTTTGGGTTGGGTTTGGGCTTGGGTTTGGATTTGGGCTTTGATTTGTGATTGGGCTGGGGTTTGGGTTAGGGCTGGGGTTTGGGTTTGGCCTGGTATTTGGGTTTGAGCTAGGGTTTGGGTTTGGACTGGGGTTTTGGCTGGGGTTTGTGTTTGGGCTTGGATTTGGGATTTGGATGGGGTTTGGGTGTGGGCTGGGGTTTGGGCTTGGGCTTGGATTTGGGATTGGGCTGGGGTTTTGGTGTGGGCTGGGGTTTGGGCTTGGGCTTGGACTTGGGCTTGGGTTTTGGATGGGGCTGGGGTTTAGGCGGGGGTTTGGTCTTGGGTTCGGGTTTGGGCTAGGATTTGGGTTTGGACTGTGGTTTGGACTTTGGTTTGGGTTTGGGCTTGGGCTTGGATTTGGGATTGGGCTGGGGTTTGGGTGTTGGCTGGGGTTTGGGCTTGGGCTTGGATTTTGGCTTGGGTTTGGGATAGGGCTGGGGTTTAGGCTGGGGTTTGGTCTTGGGTTGGGGTTTGGGCTAGGATTTGGGTTTGGAGTGTGGTTTGGACTTTGGTTTGGGTTTGGGCTGGAATTTGGGTTTGGGCTGGTATTTGGGTTTGGACTGGGATTTAGGTTTGGGCTGGGATTTGGGTTTGGACTTGGGTTTGGGTTTGGGTTTGGGCTGGGATTTGGGTTTGGACTGGGTTTTGGGTTTGGACTTGGGTTTGGGCTGGGGTTTGGACTTGGGTTTGGGTTTGGGCTTGGGTTTGGGTTTGGGCTGGGATTTGGGTTTGGACTGGCGTTTGTGTTTGGGCTGGGGTTTGGGTTTGGGCTGGGATTTTTCTTTGGACTGGCGTTTGGACTTGGGTTTTGACTTGGGATTGGGTTTGGGTTTGGGCTGGGATTTGGATTTGGGCTAGGATTTGGGTTTGAGCTAGGGTTTGTGTTAGGACTGGGGTTTGGGCTGGGGTTTGGGTTTAGGCTGGGATTTGGGATTGGGCTGGGGTTTGGGTTAGGGCTGGGGTTTTGGTGTGGGCTTGGATTTGGGTTTGGGTTTAGGCTGGGGTTTGGGTTAGGGCTGGGGTTTTGGTGTGGGTTTGCATTTGGGTTTGGGTTTGGACTGTGGTTTGGGCTGGTATTTGGGATTGGGCTTGGGTTTGGGTTTGGGCTGGGATTTGTATTTGGGCTGGGATTTGAGTTTGAGTTAGGATTTTTGGCTAGGACTGGGGTTTTGGCTGGGGTTTTGCTTTAGGCTGGGATTTGGGATTGGGCTGGGGTTTGGGTTAGGGCTTGGGTTTTGGTTAGGGCTTGGGTTTTGGTGTGGGTTTGGATTTGGGTTTGGGCTGGGGTTTGGTATTGGGCTTGGGTTTGGGCTTTGGCTTGGGTTTAGGCTGTGGTTTGGGCTGGGGTTTGGGATTGGGCTTGGGTTTGGGCTTGGGCTTGGGTTTAGGCTGGGGTTTGGGCTGGGGTTTGGGATATGGCTTGGACTTGGGTTTGGGCTTGGGTTTGGGTTTGGGTTTGGGTTTGGGTTTGGGTTTGGGCTGGTATTTGGTATTGGGCTAGGGTTTGGGTTTGGGCTGGGGTTTGGGTTTGGGCTGGGGTTTGGGTTTGGGTTTGGATTTGGGCTGTGATTTGGTATTGGGCCCAGGTTTGGGTTTGGACTGGGGTTTGGGCTGGCGTTTGGACTTGGGTTTGGGTTTGGGCTGGGATTTGGATTTGTCCTGGGGTTTTGGTTTGGGCTGCAATTTGGATTTGAGCTAGGGTTTGGGTTTGGACTGGGGTTTGGGTTTGGGCTTGGGCTTGAGCTTGGGCTTGGGCTTGGGCTTGGGCTTGGGCTTGGGCTTGGGTTTGGGTTTGGACTGGGGTTTGGATTTGGGCTGGGATTTGGGATTGTGCTGGGGTTTTGGTTTGGGCTGGCGTTTGGACTTGTGTTTGGGTTTGATCTAGGGTTTGGGTTTGGACTGGGGTTTTAGCTGGGGTTTGGGTTTGGGCTTGGATTTGTGATTGGTCTGGAGTTTGGGTTAGGGCTGGGGTTTGGGCTTGGGCTGGTATTTGGGTTTGAGCTAGGGTTTGGGTTTGGACTGGGGTTTTGGCTGGGGTTTGGGTTTGGGCTTTGATTTGTGATTGGGCTGGGGTTTGGGTTAGGGCTGGGGTTTGGGTTTGGGCTGGTATTTGGGTTTGAGCTAGGGTTTGGGTTTGGACTGGGGTTTTGGCTGGGGTTAGGGTTTGGGCTTTGATTTGGGATTGGGCTGGGGTTTGGGTTTTGGCTGGGGTTTGGGCTTGGTCTTGGGCTTGGATTTGGGCTTGGGTTTGTAATGGGGCTTGGGTTTAGGCTGGGGTTTGGTCTTGGGTTGGGGTTTGGGCTAGGATTTGGGTTTGGAGTGTGGTTTGGACTTTGGTTTGGGTTTGGGCTGGAATTTTGGTTTGGGCTTGTATTTGGGTTTGGAGTGGGATTTTGGTTTGGGCTGGGATTTGGGTTTGGACTTGGGTTTGGGTTTGGGCCGGGATTTGGGTTTGGACTGGGTTTTGGGTTTGGACTTGGGTTTGGGATGGGGTTTGGACTTGGGTTTGGGTTTGGGCTTGGGTTTGGGTTTGGGTTTGGGTTTGGGCTGGGATTTGGGTTTGGACTGGGGTTTGGACTTGCGTTTGGGTTTGGGTTTGGGCTGGGGTTTGGGTTTGGGCTGGGATTTGGGTTTTGTATGGTATTTGGGTTTGGACTGGGGTTTGGGCTGTGGTTTGGACTTGGGTTTGGGTTTTGGGCTGGTATTTGGGTGTGGCCGGGATTTGGGTTTGGGCTGGGGTTTGGGTTAGGGCTGGGGTTTGGGTTTGGGATTGGATTTGGGTTTGTACTGGGGTTTGGGTGTGTAATGTGGAGACGCAGGCTAGGGAAAAAAGGAATCCAGTAATTGTCAGATGTATATTTGTTTCTATTAGTATACTATTATCTTAGCCTACTGATATGATACACAGACACACAGACACACACACACACACACACACACACACACACACACACATGGATATATCCATTTACCTCTTTCTTCTCTCAGGTTCTGATATTGACTTCGTAAAGGTTGGATATGTGTACGTCAATTGGAATGTACAAGACGAAGAGTCACATATACATCATTGTGATTGGAGCATTGGTATGTTACTTTAATCAACTTTGAAAGTTTCTTTATTTCCTTTGAATACATAAATGATTAACCTATTATTTATAATTCTTCATTTGGAACGGCATCTAACTATATGCTCTAATATTTCTTAAAATCGTTTAGTCATTCATCTGGATTATGTGCAAGTTGCATGATATACGTCATATACTTTCAGGATGTAATAAACTACTGTATGTAATATATTATACACGTTATACATACATGATATAATCAACTATTGCAAGTTACATGATATACACGATAAACATACATAATATAATCAACAAGTGTATGCTACATAACATACACCATATAAGTACATGATATAATGAATTACACATGTATGGTATCCTGAGTCACGTGATATGTGTGATATACATTCACAATATCCTCAGCTACGATGTGTTACGTGATATGTGTGATATGCATACATGATATCCTAAACTACTGTGTGTTACGTGACATGTGATATATACATTCATGATATCCTAAACTACTGTGCGAGTGAGTTGGGTTTTACGCTGCTGTTAACAGTATTCCAACCATATCACGGCGTGTCAGGTTAATGTGGGAGGAAAGCCCGAAGTGATGCAGGTCTCAGACGTTAACCACTTCGGGGGAATCCACGAGCACGGGTATGGTGCTGACAAACCTAGAAACATAATCGGGGCGAACCGGGATTATAACCCACAATCATAGGTTTCGTGCGAGCCCAAGCGACGTAACTCTGCACAGCGAATCGCGGCGCCTGCGGCCACTGGGCCACCCGTGCCCCCATATCCTGAGTTACGTGATATGTGTGACATACATACATGATATCCTAAACTACTGTGTGTTACGTGATATGTGTGGTATACATACCTGATATCCCCAGGTACTCTGTATTACTTGATACGTGTGATTTAGATAAATGATACACTCAACTAATGTGTGAAAGATTATATCATGTATGTATAACGTGTATAATATATTACATACAGTAGTTTATTACATCCTGAAAGTATATGACGTATATCATGCAACTTGCACATAATCCAGATGAATGACTAAACGATTTTAAGAAATATTAGAGCATATAGTTAGATGCCGTTCCAAATGAAGAATTATAAATAATAGGTTAATCATTTATGTATTCAAAGGAAATATAATGTGTGTTACGTGATATCTGTGATATACATACATGATATCCTAAACTACTGTGTGTTACGTGATATGTGTGGTATACATACCTGATATCCCCAGGTACTCTGTATTACTTGATACGTGTGATTTAGATAAATGATACACTCAACTAATGTGTGTTACGTGATATCTGTGATATACATACATGATATCCTAAACTACTGTGTGTTACGTGATATGTGTGGTATACATACCTGATATCCCCAGGTACTCTGTATTACTTGATACGTGTGATTTAGATAAATGATACACTCAACTAATGTGTGTTACGTGATATCTGTGATATACATACATGATATCCTAAACTACTGTGTGTTACGTGATATGTGTGGTATACATACCTGATATCCCCAGGTACTCTGTATTACTTGATACGTGTGATTTAGATAAATGATACAATCAACTAATGTGTGTTACGTGATATCTGTGATATACATACATGATATCCTAAACTACTGTGTGTTACGTGATATGTGTGGTATACATACCTGATATCCCCAGGTACTCTGTATTACTTGATACGTGTGATTTAGATAAATGATACACTCAACTAATGTGTGTTACGTGATATCTGTGATATACATACATGATATCCTAAACTACTGTGTGTTACGTGATATGTGTGGTATACATACCTGATATCCCCAGGTACTCTGTATTACTTGATACGTGTGATTTAGATAAATGATACACTCAACTAATGTGTGTTACGTGATATCTGTGATATACATACATGATATCCTAAACTACTGTGTGTTACGTGATATGTGTGGTATACATACCTGATATCCCCAGGTACTCTGTATTACTTGATACGTGTGATTTAGATAAATGATACACTCAACTAATGTGTGTTACGTGATATCTGTGATATACATACATGATATCCTAAACTACTGTGTGTTACGTGATATGTGTGGTATACATACCTGATATCCCCAGGTACTCTGTATTACTTGATACGTGTGATTTAGATAAATGATACACTCAACTAATGTGTGTTACGTGATATCTGTGATATACATACATGATATCCTAAACTACTGTGTGTTACGTTATATGTGTGGTATACATACCTGATATCCCCAGGTATTCTGTATTACTTGATACGTGTGATATAGATAAATGATACACTCAACTACTGTGTGTCACGTGATATGTGTCATGTAGATGCATGGTATGCTCAGCTATTGTGTCACGTGATATCTGTCATATAGATAACCTGATGTCCAAAACATACTTTACCAACTGAAAATATAAAAAAATTTCGATGAAGTCTATCTAAAACACATAACCTAAATACAACAATAGTGTATGCAGAAAATGTTAATCGTCAAAATCCCACGTGACCTCGTCAGACGACTGACTTTTTTCTGTGCATCGAAGAGTTTTTGCGTGTATTAAGGCATTTGGTGGTCACACACGCTACTACTCACTTGTTATTGAACGTGAGCGATTGTTTATGTACTCTGCCTATTGTCCATGATTCTGAAAGCTCTAATTTTTTATACCACGCCCAACTTTTGGGGCCTCTGACGTCATTCTCGGTCGCGTTATGATTGTCATTTTCACTGTTGATTATGTTGATATATTGATCTTCTCAATACACTTCATGCATGTATGTTTTGATATTTTTGAGCAAGAGTCATTTCAAACTGTGGTAAAGTTTCTTTTGGACGTCAGTTTATATGGTATACTGAACTGTTGTGTGTTACGTTATTTATGTCTTCTAGATATATGAAATACTGATCTATTGTGTTACGTGATATCTGTCTTCTAGATATATGATAAACTGAACCGTTGTGTGTTACGTGATATCTGTCTTCTAGATATATGATAAACTGAACCGTTGTGTGTTACGTGATATCTGTCTTCTAGATATATGATAAACTGAACCGTTGTGTGTTACGTGATATCTGTCTTCTAGATATATGATAAACTGAACCGTTGTGTGTTACGTGATATCTGTCTTCTAGATATATGATAAACTGAACCGTTGTGTGTTACGTGATATCTGTCTTCTAGATATATGATAAACTGAACTGTTGTGTGTTACGTGATATCTGTCTTCTAGATATATGATAAACTGAACCGTTGTGTGTTACGTGATATCTGTCTTCTAGATATATGATAAACTGAACCGTTGTGTGTTACGTGATATCTGTCTTCTAGATATATGATAAACTGAACCGTTGTGTGTTACGTGATATCTGTCTTCTAGATATATGATAAACTGAACCGTTGTGTGTTACGTGATATCTGTCTTCTAGATATATGATAAACTGAACCGTTGTGTGTTACGTGATATCTGTCTTCTAGATATATGATAACCTGAACCGTTGTGTGTTACGTGATATCTGTCTTCTAGATATATGATAAACTGAACCGTTGTGTGTTACGTCATATCTGTCTTCTAGATATATGATAAACTGAACCGTTGTGTGTTACGTTATTTATGTCTTCTAGATATATGAAATACTTATCTATTGTGTTACGTGATATCTGTCTTCTAGATATATGATAAACTGAACTGTTGTGTGCTACGTTATACAGGATATAATCAATTAATCAACTAATATGTGTTACAGGGTCGACAACAGGGGGAAGCGATATTAAAACGTTTGAGATTGTCCATGAAGGTGAGACTTCAGCAAAGTTTAACTTAGCAGATATATCGACAAGTGTGAGAGTATTCTCAACAGTCCGATGTTTCAACAAGGTTGGATTGATGGCAACAGCTACTACTGATGGCGTTACTGTCATGAGGGACACCACATCGCCTACGACAGCTGTCGTTGAACTTCTGACAGGCTTCTCGCTACCCTCTGTATCCAGGATCTGTCAGAGGAGTAAGAGCGTCAAAGTGCATTGGCGAAGGGAGGATATTCAAAGAACTGTGGTAGGTTCTGGTCGTCTGACTAACTGGATGCAACAGCTGAATAAATGTTATGAGTGAGTGAGTGAGTGAGTGAGTGAGTGAGTGAGTGAGTGCAACTTGGCTGACCGCATGTTGTCATTTTCGATGGTGTGGATTGTTGCTCAGTCAGTGGTTTGTCGGACCCAGATTCGATTGGTTATTGGGTAACGTAAACAAATAGGAATACTGCTGACTGCCGCGTTTATCACCAATTACACACTCCTCTTGTACACCCTCCAGATCGAAGTTACAGACGAGTCTACCACGTATCGGGCCAATGTGGACAATTCGTTTGAGTTCGTCACATTCTCTGGCTTGAATTTCAAGAACATGACTACATATCATGCAGAGGTGTACCCTGACAGCATCATTGGAGCTGAGCCAGCCGTTACACGTCTTATCTTCACATACCATGAACATCCGCCGACTTTAGCAGGTTCGTAAACACAACACGTCGTCAGCAGCTTCCGCATAAGAAAATAATACAACATACACTTTTGTGGATACTATCTTCTGGTTCATAAGAAAATAAGACAACGTACACTTTTGTGGATACTATCTTCTGGTTCATAAGAAAATAAGACAACATACACTTTTGTGGATACTGTCTTCTGGTTCATAAGAAAATAAGACAACGTACACTTTTGTGGATACTATCTTTTGGTTCATAAGAAAATATGACAACGTACACTTTTGTGGATACTATCTTCTGGTTCATAAGAAAATAAGACAACGTACACTTTTGTTGATACTATCTTCTGGTTCATAAGAAAATAAGACAACGTACACTTTTGTTGATACTATCTTCTGGTTCATAAGAAAATATGACAACGTACACTTTTGTGGATACTATCTTCTGGTTCATAAGAAAATAAGACAACGTACACTTTTGTGGATACTATCTTTTGGTTCATAAGAAAATATGACAACGTACACTTTTGTGGATACTATCTTCTGGTTCATAAGAAAATAAGACAACATACACTTTTGTGGATACTGTCTTCTGGTTCATAAGAAAATAAGACAACGTACACTTTTGTGGATACTATCTTTTGGTTCATAAGAAAATATGACAACGTACACTTTTGTGGATACTATCTTCTGGTTCATAAGAAAATAAGACAACGTACACTTTTGTTGATACTATCTTCTGGTTCATAAGAAAATAAGACAACGTACACTTTTGTTGATACTATCTTCTGGTTCATAAGAAAATATGACAACGTACACTTTTGTGGATACTATCTTCTGGTTCATAAGAAAATAAGACAACGTACACTTTTGTGGATACTATCTTTTGGTTCATAAGAAAATATGACAACGTACACTTTTGTGGATACTATCTTCTGGTTCATAAGAAAATAAGACAACGTACACTTTTGTGGATACTATCTTTTGGTTCATAAGAAAATAAGACAACGTACACTTTTGTGGATACTATCTTCTGGTTCATAAGAAAATAAGACAACGTACACTTTTGTGGATACTATCTTTTGGTTCATAAGAAAATATGACAACGTACACTTTTGTGGATACTATCTTCTGGTTCATAAGAAAATAAGACAACGTACACTTTTGTTGATACTGTCTTCTGGTTCCTAAAGTTGTTTGTTTTCTTATGTACTCACCTATTTCGAGAATGACAATCAGCCTGTTAGTTCTCAGCACGGCGAAGCACAAACCGTGACTTGTCAGTAAACCAAACTTGTCTCCATGCAATTGTGGCCACGCTCTGTGACCATCAAATCGTTGACGTCCCTGTCGACGATGCAGGTCCGTAAAAATGATACCTCGAACTGGTCGTCTAGCGCGAATACCTTCAGTGCGTGAGCGGTTCCTCACTGTCTGGGCTGATTTCCTTCGAAATCCTGGTATTGTCGTAGTTTTCCATATCACGAGTAATCACGCCAACAGTAACATAATGATATAAACATGGGTAGTCCAAAGTATAGAAAAAGATGCGCAGTGGACATTTCAAAAGTGAACGAATATTGTTTAAGTTGAGGTTTTGTATTTTGTAATAAAAATTGCTGCTTTCTAAATGTCAAAAGTTTGAAAGATGACTGTTAAAATGCTATTGAGGTCTAAGTGTACATAATATTTGCAAGTAGTCGTCAGGAGAAATAGACATAAAACAACTGAGTTTTCATTTGTTGCAGACGGTGCTAAAATGAATCTGTCCAGAGAAGGTAATAAAGCCATTCTAAAATGGGCAGGTGTGTTTCTATCTGACTGGAATCGGTTTCACTACGAAGTGAGTATTGGAAGCACAGAAGGTGGCACCGACATCCTCGAGAGGGTTGTGACGAACGACACACAGATTGCACTGACGCTTAAAGCCCTGGACAAAGTTGTCTCTGTCCATGGAACAGTCACTGCCACTGACCCATGTGGTTATTTCACTCATTGTACCCAAACTGTTACCATCAAGTGACGTCATAAAATCACATATGGATACAAAATATAATGTTTGGATGTAATTTCGTTTCAGACGATTATCGTGATTAAATCATAATGTATACTAAACAGTGTCACATTCTTATTACTTTGAAGAGCAGTTTTAGCTTATATGATATCTAAATAGTATACTCTGCCAAACAAGAAACGTAAAAGTGATGTTTAGATCGATCGATTGTTCAAAAACGGCGCACATCATTGTGATTGACCCAGGTTCCATATTGCACACACGGAACAGTAGATGTCCAGGTAAAGGTCATCGTTTCTCAATATCTTGTATGGCTACCATAGAGACAACAACCGACTATCATCGTCGTCCCATGGAAGGAATCAGATGCCGAATTGTGACGCGTCACTAAACCAAGCTTGGCCTTATTCTGTGACCATGACACCTTTCACATCACAGCCGAGGATGCAGATCCGTCAATGACACCGTCAATGTTTGCTCACTGCCTGGGCTGATATCCTACGCATTCCTGGTATTGCCGTAGTTGTAGAGGTGGACGTGGTGGTTCTTTCACGCAAGTGACGTAGCCGTATGAATCTGTCGTGTGCTCTAGTAGTGATACGTGGTCGACCGGATCTAAGAAGGTCACGTGTTGCCCGTTGACTATGTACTCATACAACTCTTGCTCAAAAGTAGTTTGATCAAGGTCACAACATTCAAATAAAAACAACAAAACCCTTTCCATATATATATTCGTAAGAAATATCTTCACACGTCCGCTATAAAACTTTACTGGGACCTTGAATGTTGTAACCTTCATCAAACAAGTTCTGAGAAAGAATTGTATGCTGCTCTTTGAAATCTTTGCTCGATTGTACCTCAAACGTTGTGAAATGTAGACGCCAAGGGCTGAAGCTGCAGGACTTTTGTTCGACAGAAAGGTAATGTAGACCATGGGAACTGTACACACACCAATGATGTATGAATGACAGCAGTTAAACAAACAACCTGAGTTTGTTCCGCCCATCAGTCAAAGCCAATATTTACACTTCACTCAACTTTAAGCATTTATACCCTAGCATACAAAACCTACCTGTATCATTTCAAATAAAAGCCATTGCTGTTTTAATTGAGAAGTCAACACTTATATACACATATACAAAAGTTAAGCGCGACCCACCATATTTTTTAGCTGTTACTTTTGGCACTTAATGATGACTATTATAACGAGATGTACGATTGTTATAAGCCGTATATGTAAACCTCATTTGATGCAAAAGTTGTCCCAAAGCAAAATTATCTTGTGTTCCGAAAGAATATGAGCAGAAAGGAATTTTACCGAAGACCAGAAATTGAGGGATTAGAAAACATTAAAAAACATTTTTTGTCATGTAACTGTCATGATATCAGCAGACCATATCAGGTGTCACATATACACCCTAGGGAGTGCAGAGTCTATTGCAAGACAGAAATGTCAGTAACGTGTGTATGATCCACGGACATTCACCACTGCTTCAACCCTACGTCTCATACTCATGACAAGTCGTTGAATGCTTCTCTGAGGCAAACGGATCCATTCTTCATGAAGTGCGGCTACAAGTCCAGCGATATTTTGAACTGGGGGATCACGATGTCTAATTTTCCGACCATGAATGTCCAAGAGATGCTCAATCGTATTAATTCCCGGACTACAGGCCTGCATGGGAATAGTGGCAATAGCTTCTTGACGCAAATAAGCCCAAACTGCCCGAGATATGTGTGGTCTAGCAATGTCGTCCATGTAAACAGGTCTCGTCTGAAGAGGATGGTTGTCACAATGAGGGACTACCACTGTACGAAGAACGGCATCTTGGTATTGTTGGCCATTGAGGTTTCCACGAATTGTCACCAGCGGAAGTTTGCAGCCGAAAGAAACACAACCCCATATCATGACAGACCCCCCGCCACATGCTAAGGTCTTCTAGATGTTCCTTGCTGCAAAACGAGTGTTGCCTCTAAAACACGTATTCGACCATCAACAGCTCGTAGCAGCATTCAACACTCGTCAGACCAATGGATCCTTCTCCAGTTGGCCATATCAGACGATTCCGCATGTGCCTCTCAATCAGTTGAGGACGTTTTACTGGTCTTTTGGCGTTATAACAGCCGCTCTGAGGTGAAGCCTTACGGTCATCGTCGAGAGTCTCTTATGGGTAATCCACTGCAGTCTTAAATCTGTTGAAGTGGCGAATGCATTTCGTCTGACTATCCTAAAAAGGCGTCTATCCTCTCTGTTAGAGGTCTTTCTTGGCCTACCAGACCTATGCCTGTCATTGACACCATTGGTTTGACCCTGTTTGACAATCAAACGAGTTATAACACTGTGATGACCAGCCATTTCTCTTGCAATGACCCTGCATGACATGCCGCATTTTTCATGCCTATCACTTGCCATCTTTCAGCGTTCGTTAACTTTCTACTCACCATGGCTGATTTTCAACCTCTATTGGAAGGGTAATCTCGCACAGGAGCAAAATGCAACCACGTGTCTGAAACTGGAATTTCACTTCTTATAGAGTAGGGGAACTGCAGCAACACGTAGAGCACGCTTTCCTTATGGTATCTGTACAAATTTGGGTTCATGAAACTATTGAAGCCTAATTCAGCAATACATCATCATATTTCGTTTTTCTGATTCCACACGTGAAATCAAGACTATGAATATGGTGGCGCTTAACTTTTGTGCATGTGTATATATCCAAAACTGCGCATTGAAAGGATTATGCACTTTCGAAAATAAAAAGCCATATCTTGTGTACCGTATTAATTCCCTATTGGAGGTATAGAAATCTACCACTTCTCTGAACCTAGAAACATTTTTATACATGTGGTCGTGAATAATATGATATACAACGTTAACGTTAGAGATTGATCAGTATCAGTTATCTGCGGAAACAGAGTGCACTGGTTGAAAGTGTAAAAAATATGTAAATGGTCCACTTAAAATCAGTGACAACCCCAAGTGTTCGTGAAAAGGGTATGTCTGTTCTGCTCTACGGGTAGCACCCGCTACTCACACAATTTTTGCATGAAATGTGTTTGCTGCTTAACGCAGCACAGCAGTGTTCCTGCCAGGAAAATAAAATAAAGCCATGGTTCATACAATCTGTCCCGAAACCAGATACTGACATGTTAAAATTTAAACCTGAAAATAATATTATTTTCTCGAATAACTCGAAGGCAAGGATTGATGTTATTGTTGAGGGAGTTAGAATCGTCTGAATAGTTACCTTAGGTCATCCATCAGTCCAATTATACTTATTTGTTCGTTGTTTAATGTCGTACTCAACGATATTCCAGCTATACGATGGTGGTCTTGGAATAGTCGACTCTGGGCCAGACAATGACACGCTATCAGTCATGTCACCGAGCCCGGAAACCTGCTCCAAGGTGACCCGCATGTTGCTGGGGACCTAACCCCACATACCCACTGGGTCCATTAGTCAGTACGACAGTGAAAGGGAAGTGAAACGGGGCACTCAGCAGCATGTGGAATCTCATAGTAAAAGAAAGTAGGGACAAAATGTATCTCAGAACGGTGTAAAAGCGGGACTGAATCTTTGGTTTATTGTGTGTTGTTTAAGACAATAGAATGAGACCTTTAATCCCATGTTGCTATGATATACAACAAAGCCAATAGATCCACGTAGCAATGTAGCAATGCAATGCTACAACAAGACCATGACATCTGTAGGGGCCCCAGACAAAACGTTGTAGCAGTACTTTCGGTGACTGACGACGTTTCACGGCAACGACGAATGCAGTATAATGTCGGACAGCGCCCGACTAACCATACTCGATACACGTGAGGGTAAGTTAAAAACCATGACATTACACAGGTAATATAAAACACCATGACATTAAACAGACAATATAAAACACCATGACACTACAAAGGCAATATAAAACACCATGACATGAAACAGACAATATAAAACACCATCACACTACAAAGGCAATATAAATCACCATGACATTACACAGACAATATAAAACACTATGTCATTACACAGGCAATATGAAACACCATAACATTACACAGGCAATATAAAACACCATGACATTAAACATACAATATAAAACACCATGACATTACACAAATAATATAAATCACCATGACATTACACAGGCAATATAAAATACCATGACATTCCACCGACAATATAAAACACCATGACACTACAAAGGCAATATAAAACACCATGACTTTACAAAGGCAATATAAATCACCATGACATTACACAGACAATATAAAACACTATGGCATTACACAGGCAATATAAATCACCATGACATTACACAAGCAATATAAAATACCATGACATTCCACAGACAATATAAAATACCATGACATTCCACAGACAATATAAAAGACCATGACATTACACAGATAATATAAATTACCATGACATTACACAGGCAATATAAAATACCATGACATTAAACAGACAATATAAAACACCATGACACTACAAAGGCAATATAAAACACCATCACATTACAAAGGCAATATAAATCACCATGACATTACACAGACAATATAAAACACTATGTCATTACACAGGCAATATAAATCACCATGACATTACACAGGCAATATAAGATACCATGACATTCCACAGACGATATAAAAAACCATGACATTACACAGATAATATAAAACACCATGACATTACACAGGCAATATACAACACCATGACATTACACAGACAATATATGGAGTTTTCGTTTATCGTAAGTACAATATTATCTGGATACGCCTTCTGTAGGTAAAAACATCAAGTATGTATATTTCGTTACTTATTTACCAGTTACTTATGTGTATTGTTATGTTGATACACGTGACATATTCATCTATTGTAGTCAAGCTGAGAAATATTGCTTCAAATTGAGCCCCTTCCTAAACACTAGCTGAAAAATCTGTGTAATAATTTAAGTTTTATGAATATAAACTGATCATTGTGTGTCTGTAGCAGAATTATGTGTGTGCATCGATAAATGATGTCAAAAACACAGCTACGGGTGTGATTCGTTTATTAGATGACGAGTGGTATACCCTTTCTTTCACACCCTGAAATGCACAATAACACTCAATAAGAATCTTGTAAATTATGACAATTAAAATGAGAACATGATGCTTCATCAGGATTACCTTATACATATATAGAGGATATGTATACGTCCTAACATGCTACATCATTAGAATTACATTATACATACATATAGTATATGCATACATCAAATCAAAATACTTCTTAGGTGGTGTAAAACGTTATCAATAGATAAACATAATAATAATAATAATATATATTTACATGTGGTGATAAGTAAACATACCAGAAGTATGGCCTCTAGGTGTAGGTGACACTTTAGCCTGTCACGACTACATGGTCAGGGCTACAGTGACATCAAAGTACCTATAAATATGGAATTTATTCTAAATGTACAATAAAACTAGCTTCCTTACACAATGCTCTTGCGCGTGTGGACATTATTATCAAATCAGTGCTATTGTTTATACATATTTACAGATCTGAACACAGCACTACCATAAAACACAATAAATTACTAAACATCCTAAAACTATCATAAATGTCCACACACTTACAATACATTTAACACATATATGAAAATAGCCTCATAAACATAGTCAAACAACACTCTGTCCAGGAGAATCAGACATTGACTAAATCTCACACACATCATAACAAATACCTTATTTAACATACACCTATTTATATAATCTTATTTATGAAAAGATAGATTTATATATGATTGAGTATTAAATTGGAAACATACCTTGACTTTACAAAATCTTTAAAATGTGCCCACTTGCTGTCGCCTGTCAGTCACTTGTCTGTGTAGTGACTGAGGCGCAAGTGAGGGTTAAAAAGCATGCAAAGCTGACCCTAAGGAAAACAATAGGGTCAACCACTCAACCAGAACATTTGCCCTGGCTGACACAAAGGAGCTGATAGGGTAGTGACTGACCCAAGCATAACTAAGTTAAAAGGAGTTGTATCAAATCTTCATTAAAATCCCTAAAACCCATACTGCAAACTGATACTAATACTAAATACTAATATTAAATACTAATATTAATAATAAATACTAATACTAAATGCTAATATTAAATACTAATACTAAATACTAATATTAATGATAAATACTAATACTAAATACTAACTACACTATGTATTATATACACTATATACTAATGGTACATTACTGGTTAGTTGACAGTTAAACAAAACCTGTAACTGCCACATGTCAAAAATGTAAATGTTGAATGCAAATGACCAAAACTAAACAAATATCTGTCATTTTCGGATTGAACTGAAAGAATAGCGTCGTCAGTTTCGTATTTGAATATCGTTACTGTTACATTAACCGAAACTCATGTTCTACTGTTGTTCTGCCGTGAAAACATACAACACAATACACTTTGACCACAAATGCATTGAATATGTCACATGTACACATGACCATGTGCTTTGCTATTTATAGAGCAACCTTAAATAAGATCCGCCCCCTGTGATTGATGCACACGCCAAACGCCATCGATTCCATTTTTTTATGATAAAACTACACAAAATATATTGACTTACATATTGATATGGAGGAATTTGTTGTATCAATGGTTTGTCATTCAAGTTGATACGAAGTTTGACGGTCAAAGGTTATCTGGTTCCCGTATAGTTTTGAAAAAGCTTCTCCCGACACTCGGTTGTGTTTACATTGTCAGTCATTGTTCGAATCTGAAACACCGCCACTTTGCGGGCTATTCATAGTCAGGGTGGGGCTTTAAATTTCCCTGCACGTGCACCATATCTGTCCTACCATTCACGTATATACCTGCCCACATCATGACACTTTCACCACCGTATCGGTCGACTTCATGAGTCATTTCTCCATCAGTAGACACGCATCCTACCATCATGGTTATGCAGCAGCAAACCGCCACTCATCACTTAACCATATCCTTCTCCAGTGCACTAGGGTCCATGGTCGAACATTTCTACTCCATTGCAGACGTGCACGACGATGATGTTGCCGCAGAACGGACGCTGTATATGGTCTCATTTGCGGTATCCCGTGCTGTCTTAGACGGTTTCTGATGGTTTGCGCTGAGACTCTACGAAGACGAGGAACATTGTTCGCTGTGTATGCTGACCTGATTGTCCGGTTGCGAAGATGCAACACCCGGGTGAAGCGGTCCTGCGCCGCAGTTGTGACCCTGGGTGTTCCACTTCTCGGTCGATCTCTTGTAGAGTTGTGGAGTCTGTAGCGCTGCCACAGACGAGAAATGGTACTCTGCCTCACGTTAAAATGCCTAGCTACTGATGTCTGACTTTCTCCATATTCCAGACGGCCAATGGTTCTATTTCTACAGTCTTCATTCAGTCTTGGCATCATCAGAGTCAGGTATACAGAACATCGGAGAGTGATTCGCAGCAGCACTGCCAAATTTTTATACCCATCGGTATAAAGGTTAAGTATCCGTATTTGCACGTGCAGCATAGTTACCGCTTTTTCTCCATGCAATTCCTCCCAGTTTTGTTTCAAGATGCTGTAATTTGGCGACAAGTCACCAAATGTTGTGTTCGGGTGCAATAAGAAAGTGTAAGGTCAATATTCGCAGTTAGCAATGACATTCATAATGATCAAACCTTCATCTTTAATAACAGTCAAGTTTGAAAAACAGGTTTCAGCTATGCGGTTTTTTTTGGCCAGTATATTTACTTCAATAATTAATAAGAGACTTGTAACACAGAGATATCTATCAGTGAATCGAGGGAAGCTATATGCAAAAGCTTTGACTTGTGGTCACTCTTTCAAAGACATGGGCTGAGTAGCAAAATTGGAAAGTTATTATGCTCTCCATATAGAAATGTGAAGGTGTTTGTCCGGAACAATGGCGCTATATCGGATACTTGTGTAAGTAGCATGGGTGTCCCACAAGGGTGTATATCAAGTCCCTTCTTATTTTCCTTTTTCATACATGAATTAACATATCAAATCCAAAACAATTGCACTGATGGAATACAACTACACCCCGAAACTATGAAATTATTTCTGATTTTTTCGCTGACTATATAGTCATGTTCTCGAGCACTAAACCTGGCTTGCTAAAGCAAATACATGTATTAGATAGTTATTGTGATGGGTCAAAACTTACTGTAAATATGAATAAAACTAAAGTTGTATTTTTTAAAAATGGTGGTAACATATCCAGAAAAGAAAATGGCTTTACAGAGGGAAGCCAGCAAAAGTTGTTCCATCATATAAATACTTAGGCCTGTGTTTTACAAGTATATTAACTTGGTCAAGGAATGCACATGACATACATGTATCATTGCAAGCCAACAATGATTTTGTAGGCATATTAAAAGAGTTCTGGACAATATTACATATGATGTTTATTGTAAAATATTACACACAAAAATAAGCCCCATTCTATTGCGTGGATCATAAATTTTGGGCCTAGAACATTTGTATATTATTGATCAACTACATTTATAGTGCGGACGGTTTCCCATGTATATCAATAGTTATTTAAAGGTTATTAAATACTGGGTCAATATGATGCTTCTCTACCACAGCCATGGGAAACAAAATTGGGCATCAAAAGAATATCACTTTTTATGTGTATGTCCAGTGTATAAAGATTTAAGAGCAAAATACGTAAATAACTATTTCTACCGCAACCCAAACGGTA